>NC_083229.1:116415661-116460926 GCF_032191835.1 Heteronotia binoei | reverse complement strand
TCCTTCCTTCCTTTCTTTCTTTCTTTCTTTCTTTCTTTCTTTCTTTCTTTCTTTCTTTCTTTCTTTCTTTCTTTCTTTCTTTCTTTCTTTCTTTCTTTCTTTCTTTCTTTCTTTCTTTCTTTCTTTCTTCTGCTGTTCATGTATCACAGCTCTCAAACATCTGAGATTTCTTCTCGGTGGCTCTTACGTTAAGCAAGTTTGGCCACCCCCGATTTATACCCTGCCTTTCCCTCTGATGGGAACCCCGAGGCTGCTCCAGTTATTCTCCCCCTTTATCCTCGCAACAACCCTGAGAGGTAGGCTAGGCGGAGAGAGCAGAGACTGGCCCCAGGTCACATCCAGCCAGCTTCCAGTGCGAATTTGAACGCCCCGTGGCGCAGAGTGTTAAAGCTGCAGTACTGCAGTCCTAAGCTCTGCTCACGACCTCAGTTCGATCCCCGGCGCAAGCTGGTTTTCAGGTAGCCGGCTCGAGGTTGACTCAGTCTTCCATCCTTCCGAGGTCAGTCAAATAAGTACGCAGCTTGCTGGGGGGGAAGGAGTGTAGATGACTGGAGATGGCAACCGCAAACCACCCCGTAAAAAGTCTGCCGTGAAAACGTTGTGAGAGCAACGTCACCCCAGAGTCGGAAACGACTGGTGCTTGCACAGGGGACCTTTCCTTTCCATTCGCAGTCCGACCCCTGAATCTCTCAGCCAGGCTCCCAATGGGGGAGCTTTGGCCAGCGCAGGGGAACGGAGAGCGCAAGGAGGGAGTTTCCCAAGCCGAGGGAGTTTGGCAGCGCAGCCTTCGGAGTCTCCGAGCCCAGGTCAGAGTCGGCTTCTGGGGGGGGCGGGGGTGGAGGAGGGGAAGCCCCGCGGGCGCCTCCAACAGTGACCCGGAGAGGCTGAGTGGAAGCAGGCGCTCTCTCCCTCCCTCCGCCCCCCTCCCTCCGCCTGCCCCATGCCACCCACCGCGCCCCAGTGTCAGCTTACCGCCCCTTTCCCCCTACCCCAGCTCCGCCGGTAATTAGACCAAAGCAAAGCGAAATTAACTGCCCAGGCGTCGACAGCTTCCTCCAGCGCGCCCTCCCCCTTCTCCGCCCCTGGGAAAGAGAGGCTCGAAAAGGGCTCGATTGTCCCGGCAGATCACCTAAGGAAACTCGGCCGGAGCTCCCCCAGAGCCGGAGGAAGACACCGCGGAAAGCTGGAGGGGAGAAGTGGGGCGGAGGGGGGAATCGTAAGAACATGAGGCATTAAGAGAAGCTCTGTTGGATCTGGCCAATGGCCCCTCCAGTCCAACACTCTGTGCCACACAGTGGCCAAGAAAACCCCCAGGAGGTCCATCAGTGGGGCTAGGACACCAGAAGCCCTCACCCTGTTGTCCCTCCCCCAAGGACCAAGAATACAGAGCATCACTGCCCCAGACAGAGAGTTCCAGCAGGTCCCTGCGGCTAAGAGCCACTGATGGACCTCTGCTCTTAAGAACATAAGAGAAAGCCATGTTGGATCAGGCCAATGGTCCCTCCAGTCCAACACTCTGTGTCACACAGTGGCCAAAAAACCCCCCAGGTGCCATCAGGAGGTCCATCAGTGGGGCCAGGACACTAGAAGCCCTCCCACTGTGCCCCCTCAAGCACCAAGAATACACAGCATCACTGCCCCAGACAGAGAGTTCCAACAATACCCTGCGGCTAAGACCCACAGATGAACTTCTGCTCCAGATGTTTATCTTGAAGCTGTCCATGTTTGTAGCTGCCACCACCTCTTGTGGCAATGAATCCCCCTTCCTCCCGTCCCCGGAGCTGTTTCCCCTTGAGGGTCTGGCGGCGCAGGCAAGGGGGGGAGGGTGGTCCTGGGTTCCCGCAGCCCGCAGGGGCCAACAAGCCGCCGCGGTTTCCTTCGGGGGCTTTCCCGAGGCCACCCAGTTCCCAAGCCCCCCTTCGCCTGCCCTCTGCCCGACAACCCGGCCGCTTCCTTCTGATTCGCCTGACCTGGGGCTGGCTGGCAAAGGGCAAGCGAAAGCCCCCCATCGGTTCAGCGGGAGGCTGGCGTGGGGCCCTCAAGCGCTTCGCCAAAACCACCGCGCGCAGCGCCGCTCTAACGGAGGGGGGCATAGTAAATGCATGGGGGGGGGGGGGTTGTTTCTTGTCCAGTGTTCCCTCTAAGATGAGTTAGCGTGAGCTAGCTCACGGATTTTAGCCTCCAGCTGACACCTTTTTGTCCTAGCTCAGGAAAAATGGCCCCAGAGCACAATAATTTATGCAACAGCTCGCAACTTTAACGGCAGTAGCTCACAACTTTCATACCAGCGGTGTTCCCTCTAAGCTGAGTTAGTGTGAGCTAGCTCACAGATTTTTAGCCTCCAGCTCGCACATTTTTGTCTTAGCTCAGGAAGGAGGGCCCCAGAGCACAATAATTCATGCAGCAGTTCACAGCTTTAATGACAGGAGCTCACAAAGTTGAATTTTTGCTCACAAGACTCTGCAGCTTAGAGGGAACATTGCTCGTGTTCTAGGAGTATTTGGGGGTCTTTCCTGAGATGGGTGTAGGCTAGATGGCTTCGGAGATCCCCCCCTCCCATCCATTCTGGCCAAACGGAACTGTCCTTTGCCCTTTCCATATGGGAGATAACTTCCAGTAGCGACCAGGACTTTTTTTTAAAAGCAGAAACGCACAGGAACGCAGTTACGGCTGGCTGCTTGGCGTCAAGGGTTTTTTTTTTTTTTTTGCCTAATATGCAAAGAAGTTCCTGCTGGGCTTTGCCTACAAAACAAGAGGCCTGGTAGCAACTATTGATTAATACTGAACACTCTTGACGTATATTATATAATTCGTAGATCCAAAAAAGCAGCCGTGTTGGTCTGAAGCAGCTGAACAAAGCAGGAGTCGAGTTGCACCTTTAAGACCAACCAATTTTTATTTAGAAGGTAAGCTTTTCGCGTGCTCTTAAGCACCCTTCATGAGACGAGGGATCCAGCACAGTGAGCAAAGCCATACATAGCTGAGCAGAGCCATACATGGCTGGTAGGCAGTGGCCCAGAATGCAACATGGTACAGATTAAGGAACCAACGACAGTGAAGTCAGGCTACTCAGATCAAAGGTTTGCTCAATTTGTTAAGTTTACTATTCTGTCATTGTACCATTTAACATTCTAAACCCCTGCCTACCAGATAATTTTACTTCACTGTTATTGGTTCTTAAATCTGTACCATGTTGCATTCTGGGCCACTGCCTACCGGCTATGTATGGCTTTGCTCACTGTGCTGGATTCCTCGTCTGATGACGTGTGCTTAAGAGCACACGAAAGCTTACCTTCTAAATAAAAATTGGATGGTCTTAAAGGTACACCTGGACTCCTGCTTTATATAATTCGTAGTAACAAACTAAGGTTGAGATCACACACACTCAATAGTGCACTTTCAACCCACTTTCAATGAACTTTCCAACCGGATTTGCCAGATCACACAGAAATATCCCGTTGGAAAGTGCACTGAAAGTGGACTGAAAGGGCACGATCTAGCGGGTGTGATCGCAGCCAGAGGCGCCTATATAATCGCCTTGGGTTGGCCGCGAGGTGTAGAAAGGAAGCACCGAATTATTTGAATTAAGTAAAATAAATAGTAAACGAGGTAGGTAGGTACGAAAGGGAAAGGCTCTGTTTGCGTGTAGCCATGTCAGTTTGCAGAGATTTGGAAGTAAATTGAAAGTAATTTGACAAGCGCTCCCCCCGCCCCACACATTTATTTGCTCTCAGGGGAATTAATTTCCCAGCAACGCAGGGATCTTCTCATGTAGGGGTGTGTGTGTGTAGGGGACAGTTGGTCACCTGCATCAAAAGTACACTTTCTACCTAATTTGAACCCTGGCTTTCATTCTCGCGTTCTTAACGGAGCGCCCACACTGCACAAACTACTATGTTTCTCAACTGGGTTTTTACTCTGTAAGAATAGCAAAAATTGTAATGTCTGCCTGAGTGCTGAGTGAACCGCAGTGACTGCTTGAAAACAGCAATCCGTAGTCATTGGCTGAGACCACACACACTAGATAATGCACTTTCAATACCCTTTCCAACCGGATTTTACTGTGGCTGTGATCACACACACACACACACACACACACACAATAATGCACTTTCAATTCGCATATAGCTCACTTTCCAACTGGACTTTACTGTACGAACTGGCAAAATCCAGTTGGAAAGTGCATGGAAAGTGCATTATTTAATGTGCGCCGTGGCTGTTGGGTTTCTGATGCGATTTCACTTCCTGTTGTCATGAGCTAATGAAGTGTTTGTATATGCATGCTGATGTTTAGCCAGTGAGTAGGTAGAGCCAATGAGAATGTCTGCACGTACTTCCCGCCAAGGCTAGCTGTCAATATGCATAGTGACCGTTGAGGGAGAGCCCTAATAGGCTAACCCATATATTTGCGTGGCGGTCTGAGGGAAACCATTTGGTCAGTTTTATTGCCCTTTGTGTAAGCCCTTCGATCTCCATGCAGTTGAAGTTAAGACTCGAGAGAGTCAAGATGTGGACTAGAAGCTAGATAGGATAATGAATCCTTCTTTGTTTTCTAGAAATCCCAGTCATACCTTTTCCTCATTAGTAAAGTTGGGAGGGACGGTGGCTCAGTGGTAGAGCATCTGCTTGGGAAGCAGAAGGTCCCAGGTTCAATCCCCGGCATCTCCAAAAAAGGGTCCAGGCAAAGAGGTGTGAAAAACCTCAGGTTGAGACCCCTGGAGAGCCGCTGCCAGTCTGAGAAGACAATACTGACTTTGATGGACCAAAGGTCTGATTCAGTAGAAGGCAGCTTCATATGTTGTTCATTAAGCTAAACCGTGTGTCTGGCTGTTATTCGTGGTTCTCTCCACGTTACTCTGCTAATAGTATGCCTAAACCCCAACAGTCGCAGCCATTGTCCAGTCCAGATGAATGGAGTAGAGGATCGTGTCGGGAGGGCTTGTACACCCTCCCATTCTGGCAGAGGGCTTCGCTGCTGGCAAAGAAGGAAGCCCCCAAAGAACTCCGAGGGACCAGATGCAGCGAAAAGACCTTTGAGGACTCCGGTGCCCGGAGACGTTTGCTATCGAACTCAGTACAGTTTACCATCAAAGGTGGGCATCTAAACCTACAAGCCCAAATTTGACGTGGAGATAGATCCCACCAGGTTTATCTTTCCATAGGGATAGGATCGCCCACGTGGTTGATGTAGCAGTTTGTTCCACATCCGGGGAGATGATGCCAATCGATGACGAAAACAGCCCGCGGCTCCCTTCGACCTGGCCCAAGAGACAATCTGCCTCCATCGCTGTTGGCGGACAGGCGACCTAAAACGACAGCTGCTTGTGGCACTTGGACTTGTGATCATCACACACACTAAGGCTGCGTTCACACACACGAAATAATGCACTTTGACTCCACTTTCAATGCACTTCCCAACTGGAGTTTGCCAGTTCACACAGGCAAAATCCGGTTGGAAAGTGCACTGAAAGTGGATCGAAAGTGCATTATTTCGTGCGTGTGATCGC
The DNA here is from genome assembly GCF_032191835.1 of Heteronotia binoei. NCBI lineage: Eukaryota > Metazoa > Chordata > Lepidosauria > Squamata > Gekkonidae > Heteronotia > Heteronotia binoei. Next base: position 116,455,419 of record NC_083229.1, on the reverse strand, counting down.
AGCCTCAATAATGCACTTTCGATCCGTTTTCAAAGGCACTTTTCAACTGGATTTTATTGCGCGAACTGGCCAAATCCATTTGGAAAGTGCATGGAAGGTGGGTTGAAAGCAGTGCTCCCTCTAAGCTGAGTTAGTGTGAGCTAGCTCACAGTTCTTTTAGCCTTCGGCTCACACATTTTTGTCTTAGCTCAGGAAGGATGACCCCAGAGCACACTAATTTGGGCAGTAGCTCACAACTTGAATGCCAGGAGCTCACAAAGTAGAATTTATGCTCCCAAGACTCTGCAGTTTAGCGAGAACATTGGTTGAAAGTGCATTATTTAGCGTGTGCGACTGCAGCCTTCCTGACCTCGGACTGATCCAGGAGGCGATCCCCTCTTGGCAAGTTCATCTCCTCCCCACCTCACCCCTTTCTCCGGGCCTGGAAACAAGAAGACAAGCGCAAGAGAATCTTTTTTGCGGCCTGTTTGGGCCGGATCGCTTCCAGGCACTGCTGATTAGCCCGCCCCGGCGCGGTTTGTTTGGCTTGGGCGTATCAGGTTCGAAGGCGGTCCGCCTGTGGAAAGGCCGCCGCAATGGTTTGTTTGGCCAGAAGAGGCGGAAATGAGCCTCGGGCTGATTGGGTCTCGCACAGATGTTGCCCTGCGAGGGAAACCGCCCGCGCTCAGTCGGGGGAATCGCTGCGTGATTGCGAGGTTCGGGTTCTTGCCTAGAAGGCGCCTCACTTGCGGCGTCTGGGAGGACAGAAAGAAAAAGGAAGGAGATGAAACCGGCGGTGGGAAGACAGGAAGCGCTCCCCAGCAGTCCCAATGTGCTGCAATCGTAGAACTAATTTTCTTCCTTCCTCTATCATTATTATTTTTATTTGTGCTCAGCTTCCTTCCTTCCTTCCTTCCTTCCTTCTTCCTTCCTTCCTTCCTTCCTTCCTTCCTTCCTTCCTTCCTTCCTTCCTTCCTTCCTTCCTCCCTCCCTCCCTTCCTTCCCTCCCTCCCTCCCTCCCTTCCTTCCTTCCTTCCTTCCTTCCTTCCTGCCTGCCTTCCTTCCTTCCTTCCTTCCTTCCTTCCTTCCTTCCTTCCTTCCTTCCTGCCTTCCTTCCTTCCTTCCTTCCTTCCTTCCTGCCTGCCTTCCTTCCTTCCTTCCTTCCTTCCTTCCTTCCTTCCTTCCTTCCTTCCTCCTTCCTCCCTCCCTCCCTCCCTCCCCCCTCCCTCCCTCCCTCCCTCCCTCCCTTCCTTCCTTCCTTCCTGCCTTCCTTCCTTCCTTCCTTCCTTCCTTCCTTCCTTCCTTCCTTCCTTCCTTCCTTCCTCCCTCCCTTCCTTCCTTCCTTCCTTCCTTCCTTCCTTCCTTCCTTCCTCCCTCCCTCCCTCCCTCCCTTCCTTCCTTCCTTCCTTCCTTCCTTCCTGCCTGCCTTCCTTCCTCCCTTCCTTCCTTCCTTCCTTCCTTCCTTCCTTCCTTCCTTCCTTCCTTCCTTCCTTCCTCCCTCCCTCCCTCCCTTCCTTCCTTCCTTCCTTCCTTCCTTCCTTCCTTCCTTCCTGCCTTCCTTCCTTCCTCCCTCCCTTCCTTTCCTTCCTCCCTTCCTTCCTTCCTTCCTTCCTCCCTCCCCTCCCTCCTCCCTCCCTTCCTTCCTTCCTTCCTTCCTTCCCTTCCTTCCTTCCTTCCTTCCTTCCTTCCTTCCTTCCTCCCTCCCTCCCTCCCTCCCTCCCTTCCTTCCTTCCTTCCTTCCTTCCTTCCTTCCTTCCTTCCTTCCTTCCTTCCTTCCTTCCTTCCTTCCTTCCTTCCTGTCACAGAAACGAAATCTCCCCAGAGCCTTCCGCTGTCAGAACCCTTCAGATCGTCACTGAAGTAGAAAAGGAGGTCCCAGATCTAGGGAGTTTTGCAGCCTAAATATGGAGGCTTGGGGGGGGGGCAGTGGATCCAGTCCCCACAGAATGGACCTGACAGTTGATCCAGGAAAAAATAAAGTAGTGATGGGCAGCGTTCTCTCTAAGCTGGGTTAGCGTGAGCTAGCTCACAGATTTTTAGCCTCCAGCTCACAGATTTTTGTTTGAGCTCAGGGACGATGACCCCAGAGCACAGGAATTCATGCAGCAGCTCACAACTTTAATGCCAGTAGCCGGGGGGGGGGGGGGGGTCTAGCAGGAGCTCCTTTGCCTATTAGGCCACACGCTCCTGATGCAGCTAGTCCTCCAAGAGCTTACAAAAAAAGAGCCTTGTAAGCTCTTGGAGGATTGGCCACATCAGGGGTGTGTGGCCTAATAGGCAAAGGAGCCCCTGCTAGAATCCCACCCCTGCCAGTAGCTCACGAAGTAGAACTTTTGCTCACAAGACTCTGCAGCTTAGAGGGAACATTGATGGGACTAGGAAAGAAAGAAAGATTTCAGTCCCGGTTGTGTTGCTGCTGCAGGCTGCTCTCTCTCTCTCTCTGTGTGTGTGTGTCTCTCTCTCTCTATTTCTCTCTCTCTCTCTCTGTTTCTCTGTCTCTCTCTCTCTGTGTCACTGTCTCTCTCTGTCTGTTTCTCTCTCTCTCTCTCTGTTTCCCTGTCTTTTTCTGTCTGTCTGTCTGTCTGTTTCTCTGTCTCTGTCTCTCTTTCTTTGTCTCTCTCCCCCCCCCCCCCGGCCCCCTTCTCGGGCCCTCGTTGCGCGCCCTCCTGGCCGTGTTTGTTTGAGCAGCTCTTCCGTTCTGCACAGGCCTCTGTCCCCAGCTCGGAGCTTTTTATAGCCAGGCCCTTCCTGAGCGCTGCACGTTGCCAGGAGATTCCATCCCATCTCTTGGGAACGATTCGGGGGAATCTTCTCTGGGTCCTCCTGAGCGACCTGCGGAGGAGGTGGCAGGATTTGGCGCGGCTTTGGATCCTCTCCTGACTAGGACTGGCTTCCCCGGGAGACAAAGGTAGTCGGCGGAATGCAGGGGGTTAATGTCAAGGCTTCGTAGGAAGAAGGTGGTATTGGATTTATACTCTGAATCTCAGAGTCCCAGAGCGGCTCACAACCTCCTTTACCTTCCCCGCCCCACAGCAGACACCCTGTGAGGTGGGTGGGGCTGAGAGGGCTCTCCCAGCAGCTGCCCTTTCAAGGACAGCTCTGCCCAGAGCTATGGCTGTCCAGCAGCTGCAAGTGGAGGAGTGGGGAATCAAACCCGGTTCTCCCAGATAAGAGTCCGCGCACTTCACCGCTACACCAAACTGGCTCTTTTTGAAACTGGGCTCCTTGGTCTTTTGCGACTCTGGAAAGGCAGCCCTTTGAATCCCGAAGCCGTCTGCCTTCTCGGGGGAGGCTGATTTGGCCAGGATGTCAATGGGGAAAGACATTCCTTGCTGTCAGCCGTCACTCGAATGCCACCCGCAAGTACTTGGTTCTAAGTCCCGCCGATCGCCGCGGGTCCGACTTGCAAGCGAGAGATGGATCGCAAGGACAGAACACGTTAAGCAAGGCTCAGTAGGCAGAGAGAATACCCTGACCTGGCTGCCCAGGCTGGCTCGATCTCGCCAGAACGATGAAGCCAAGCAGGGTCAGCCGTGGCCAGTATTTAGATGAGAGATAATGCCGGATTTAGTGTGTGAGCGCCCTCCTTAGAATGAGCCCACGGGCACCTTTAAGACCACCAAAGTTTAATTCTGGGCAGGGCTTTTGTTGTAGCAGGAGCTCCTTTGCATATTAGGCCACACCCCTCTCACGTAGCCAATCCTCCAAGAGTTTACAGGGCTCTTAGTACAGGGCCTACTGTAAGCTCCAAGAGGATTGACTGCATCAGGGGTGTGTGGCCTAATATGCAAAGGAGTTCCTGCTACAAAAAAAGCCCTGATTCTGGGTATTAACTTTCCTGTGCACACCAAAGCTTATACCCAGAATAGACCTTCCTTGGGCTTCGATTGGGTGCCCGCACTATCACAGCGGTGGGAAAGATCTTATGGGAGGGCCCCTTGGCCTGCGCCGAAATTTATAACTTGCCCGGTCAAGATCCTTCAGGATTAGGATGGTCATTCGGCCGACATGCCGTGGGGAGGGACGGTGGCTCAGTGGTAGAGCATCTGCTTGGGAAGCAGAAGGTCCCAGGTTCAATCCCCGGAGAGCCGCTGCTATTGAGTAGGCAATACTGACTTTGATGGACCAAAGAGGGTCTGATTCAGTAGAAGGCAGCTTCATATGTTCAGTCCGACGCTCATCCGACACGTCTTTACGGGGAAGTCACATCTCACTCCCATTCAACGAGACCCAGCAAGCCTGTATAATAGCACTGGAGATTGCAAGAACATAAGAGAAGCCATGTTGGATCAGGCCAATGGCCCATCCAGTCCAACGCTCTGTGCCACACAGTGGCCAAAATACACACACACTGTTGCTAATAGCCACTGATGGACCTCTGCTTCATATTTTTATCTAATCCCCTCTTGAAGCTGGCTATGCTTGCAGCCTCCACCCCCTCCTGTGGCAGTGAATTCCACACGTTAATCACCCTTTGGGTGAAGAAGTACCTCCTTCTATCCGTTTTAACCTGACTGCTCACTGAATGTCCACGAGTTTCACTGAATGTCCACGAGTTCTTGTCTTGTGAGAAAGGGAGAAAAGTAATTCTTTCTCTACCTTCTCCATCCCATGCATAATCTTGTCAACCTCTATCATGTCACCCCGCAGTCGACGTTTCTCCAAGATAAAGAGCCCCAAGAATAAGACCCGTTGGGTTTAATTCTTGTTGAAACCCACTAGCCCGGTTGTCTGAAGGTCCGAACCTGCGCTTTCCCTTTCCCTATAGCGCACTTTCTAGGAAGCAACTATGGAGGGAAGGTGTTGTGGATTCCAGGCTTCGCAGGCTGAAATCCTATGGCAGCGATCCTAACCCCCGCCTGGCTTTGGCCGCCAGCTGCCAGGGGTCTTGCTGGGCAGAATACTGGGCATAAGCTTCCCTGTGCACTCGCATATGCACACCAAAGCTTATGCGCAGAATGAAACTTCAAGGTGTCCCTGGACTCAACCTTTGTTCTGTTGCTTCAGACCACTAAGAAGAGGGGATGAGTTCTCCCGACGCTCTCACGCCTCGGAACGGTGAGAGGCAGTTTGGTGCAGTGGTTAAGAGCGGGGACTCTTATTTGGGAGAACCGGGTTTGATTCCCCGCTCCTCCACTTGAAGCAGCTGGCATGGCCTTGGGTCAGCCATAGCTCTGGCAGAGGTTTTCCTTGAAAGGGCAGCTGCTGGGAGAGCCCTCTCCAGCCCCACCCACCTCACAGGGTGTCTGTTGTGGGGGAGGAAGGGAAAGGAGATTGTGAGCCGCTCTGAGATTCAGAGTATATGCCGATGGGGCGCTGGGGGCTTCGAGAGCCACACAATATGCAGGGGGAAACTGATCTATGTAGGAGCTGTAATTCCGGGGGATCCCCAGGTCACACCTGGAGGCTGGCATCCCTACTCCCTGAAGGAGACGGGGTGATTGTGGAGGGCCTCCGTGTGTGTGCGGATTCTCCAGTCCCTCGCTTTTGGTTCTCCCAACTCCCGCCGGTTTTCTTTCCCAGGACTCGCCCCCCAGGCGAGAAGGCCTTTCTGAGCTGTCCCTTCGCCCGCGGGCAAAGTCTGCGTTAGCATGCAGGGCTAGCATGCAGGGCGACCCCCGCAGCCCTCCTTCCCGCTCGGTGCCCGGGGGCGCGGGACAGCTGCGAGGGCCAAAGAGACCGCGGAAGAGGCCGGGAGACGCCTCGGGGCGGAGCGGGAGAGGGCAGGGGCCGGCTGTACACTCCCCCCCGCGAAGCGCCAGGGGGAGGGCGACCCGCGGGTCTCGTTCACACGGGCACCTGCATCTCCGTCGTTCCCATCCCTCCTCTCCTCGCTGCATTGATCCAGGGGGGCAGCCGCGCTGGTCTGAAGCGGTAGAACAAAGCAGGAGTCAAGGAGACCCTTCAAGACCAACACACTTTTATTCAGAACGGAAGCTTTCGTGTGCTCCAAGCACACTTCTTCAGTCGAGGTACAGCGAGCGGGGCTACGTGTAGCTGGGGGGGGGGGGGGGGCGGGGCGGGGTTAGAATGCAAAGGGGTACAAAGTTAAAATCCAATAGCAGAACAGTAAAATTAACACATTCAGAAAACCTTCGGTCCGGGTTGCATTAGCGCGAGAAACCAATAAAACAGCAGCATGTCAGAATGTGAGAATGCCTGTTAATTATTCTATCGCTAATAAGCCTGGGTCAAAATGAGGGCCTTTCTTTCCCGGAAGTGTTTCCTGTCCAACTAAATTACCTTTTAACATGTAACACGCGCAGACAGAGTATATGCCCCATTGGCATATACTCTGAATCTCTCTCTCTCTCTCTCTCTCTCTCTCTCTCACACACACACACACCTATATAGAAGTTTTTCCTGTCCAACTAATTTACCTTTTAACATATAACATAGATGATAGACAGACAGACAAAAAGATAGATAGACAGACAGATAGATAGATGATAGATAGATGACAGATAGATAGACAGGCAGGCCGATAGGCAGGCGGACAGACAGACAGACAGATGATAGACAGACAGACAGACGGATGGATGGATGGATGGATGGATGGATGGATATTGTTCTTGTTTGCCTCTAGCAAAATAGGCATTAAAATATAGTAGAAGATGGGTTTAGTATATGTAATGAGATAAACAGCCAATATCCCTTATTTGAGTATGTCAATACAAAAAACATTATTCCGATACACTATCCTAAAAGAGAAGTACATTGGAATACTGTGCATAAACCCCACCGGCTATCTGTAGCGCTGCTCACTGTGCCCCATTCCATTGCCTGAAGAAGTGCGCATGCACACGAAAGCTTCCATTCTGAATAAAAGCTGGTTGGTCTTAAAGGTGCTGCTGGACTCCTGCTTTATTCGCTACATGGAAAGGTGCACAACGGAAGGCGTCCATCGAAAGCAGGGCGTCTTGGAACAGGCTGGGGGGCCCGCAGCGCGGGAGAGACAGGGCGGTGCAGTGATGAAGAGTGCTGGACCAATACCTGGGAGACTCAGGTTCGAATCCTCACTCACACTAGCAATGGGTTATGGCTCAAGAGCATAAAGTCCTCTTGCGGTGCGGAAGTCCCCGAATCTGGGGACATTCCGTTTGTGGGGGCCCAACGCTGGCTTGGAGGAACAGAGCTTTTATAGGGGTGGGGTGGGATATTGTGGCTCGGGAGTCACATGTGGCTCTTTCACACATATTGTGTGGCTCCAAAGCAAGCCAGCAGGAGGCCTGGAGAATACATTTAAAGTTAAAGTTGCTTTCTTTCCACATACCCCTCCATCCTCTATATTCCTCCCTCCCTCCCTCCCTCCTTCCTTCCTTCCTTGCTTCCTTCCTTCTTTCCTCCCTCCCTCCCTCCTTCCTCCCTCCCTCCCTCCCTCCCTCCTTCCTTCCTTCCTTGCTTCCTTGCTTCCTTCCTTCTTTCCTCCCTCCCTCTCTCCTTCCCTCCCTCCTTCCTTCCTCCCTCCCTCCTTCCTTCCTTCCTTCCTTCCTTCCTTCCTTCCTTCCTTCCTTCCTTCCTTCCTTCCTTCCTTCCTTCCTTCCTTCCTCCGTCCCTCCCTCTCTCCCTCCCTCCAATATCTGATGTTCATGTCTTGTGGCTCTCAAACATCTGACACTTATTCTGTCTGGCTCTTACATCGAGCAAGTTGGGCCAGCCCTGTGACAGCGTGGTCAGTCTTGGTGTCTGGGTTGACGAAGCAGGCAGCAGGGACCACTCAGAGGGAACCGGGACTCCACTGTAGCTTCCTGGCACAGTCGCCCCCCGCCCCCAGCCGCCAGCCCGCCGCTTTGATTCGGGGCCCCGGGCTCCTCTGGGCTGGGCTGGGCTGCGCCTCTGCTCGGATTGGAAGCCGGAGGGGTGGATTTGCGCTGGTCGGTTCCGCCGGCTTTGGCTCTCTTCGGTCTTCCTGTCGTCACCTGGCTCTCTCCGCTGGCAGAGGCTGCCAAGGCCGATCTGGCACCCGGGAGCTGCCCGAAGCCCGAGAGGAAGGGAAGCCCTCCGCTGGCCTAAAAGAACCCCTGGCATCTTTCTGGCCACGCTTTGGCTCCGCTCCCTGGCTTTCAGCTTAGCCTCCGATGCGCCCAAGCCAGTGGTAACAACACCCGCACACAACAACCAACCGCTGCTTCCTCGGAAGCCATGTTCCCTCGAGGCTGCAGAGTCTTGTGAGCAAAAATTCTGCTTCGTGAGCTCCTGGCGTTACAGTTGGGAGCTCCTGCATCAACGAGTGGGCTCTGGGGCCCTCCTTCCTGAGCGAAGACAAAAATGTGTGAGCCGGAGGCTAAAAATCTGTGAGCTAGCTCACGCTCACTCCGCTTAGAGGGAACACTGCTTGGAAGTCAGTCCCATGGAATGCAATGGGATTTCCTGCCAAATCAGTTTTAGATACAAGAGCCCTCCAAAGCATTGAGAGTTAAAGTTTTAAAAAAATCCCTTGCAGCTTGAGAGCCAGTTTGATGTAGTGGTTAAGTGTGCGGACTCTTATCTGGGAGAACCGGGTTTGATTCCCCAGTCCTCCACTTGCACCTGCTGGAATGGCCTTGGGTTAACCATAGCTCTGGCAGAGGTTGTCCTTGAAAGGGCAGCTGCTGTGAGAGCCCTCTCAGCCCCACCCACCTCACAGGGTGTCTGTTGTGGGGGGAGAAGATATAGGAGATTGTGAAGTGCTTTGAGACTCTGAGATTCAGAGCGGAGGGTGGGGTATAAATCTGCAGTCTTCTTCTTCTTTAAAATAAGTAGGGTTCGGCTGGATTCACTTCCAAGAAGTTGCATTACAGCCTAAAGGATATGTTGGGATTGTTGTTGGCAGGGGTTTTTTTTGTAGCAAGAACTCCTTTGCATATTAGACCACACCTCCCTGATGTAGCTAATCCTCTTGGAGTGTCCGGTAAGGCCCTGTAAGAAGAGCCCTGTAAGCTCCAGGAGGACTGGCTACATTGGGGAGGTGTGGCCTAATATGCAAAGGATACATCGGGGAGGTGTGGCCTAATATCCTGCTCCAAAAAAAGAGCCCTGGATGCCCTCTCTTGAATGAACTTGGAAAGCAGGCGAGGAATCTTGTCCCACAGTGTAGAATCCTCATCGGTTTTGTCTTTTGTCTCTGAAGAAGTGTGCATGCACACGAAAGCTTATGCCTTTTTAAGTCCAACACAGTTTTATTGAGAATATGTGCTTCCAGCACACGAAAGCTCACATTCTGAATAACTCAAACTACTCAGAATAGGGATATTGGCAGTTTATCTCATTACATATACGTTACCCATTTTCACTATATTTTATTGTATTATTTTTTTTCTATAAGAACATAAGAGAAGCCATGTTGGATCAGGCCAATGGCCCATCCAGTCCAACACTCTGTGTCACGCAGTGGCCAAAAATTATATATATATACACACACACACACACTGTGGCTAATAGCCACTGATGGACCTCTGCTCCATATTTTTATCTAACCCCCTCTTGAAGCTGGCTATGCTTGTAGCCACCACCACCTCCTGTGGCAGTGAATTCCACATGTTAATCACCCTTTGGGTGAAGAAGTACTTCCTTTTATCCGTTTTAACCCGACTGCTCGGCAATTTCATCAAATGCCCACGAGTTCTTGTATTGTGAGAAAGTGAGTAAAGGAGTTCTTTTTCTACTTTCTCCATCCCATGCATAATCTTGTAAACCTCTATCATGTCACCCCGCAGTCGACGTTTCTCCAAGCTAAAGAGCCCCAAGCGTTTTAACCTTTCTTCATAGGGAAAGTGTTCCAAACCTTTAATCATTCTAGTTGCCCTTTTCTGGACTTTTTCCAATGCTATAATATCCTTTTGGAAGTGCGGTGACCAGAATTGTACACAGTATTCCAAATGAGACCGCACCATCGATTTATACAGGGGCATTATGATACTGGCTGATTTGTTTTCAATTCCCTTCCTAATAATTCCCAGCATGGCATTGGCCTTTTTTATTGCAATCGCACACTGTCTTGACATTTTCAGTGAGTTATTTACCACGACCCCAAGATCTCTCTCTTGGTCAGTCGCTGCCAGTTCACACCCCATGGCAAACTAGAATTATGCTTACATGTTAAAAAGTAAATTAGGTGGACAAGAACATCAGTATCTAATGTATTTCTCTTTTATCTGTATTGACACACTCAAACAGTGATATTGGCTGTTTATCCCATTACATATCTTGAACCCATCTCCCACTATATTTTATTGTATTTTTCTCCTAATGACAAGGTATATGTATGTTGCATGTTAAAAGGTAAATTAGTTGGATGGGAAAACCTCTGAGATAGAAATTCCTTCCTTTTGGCCCAGGTTTAAAACAATAGTGTCATTAACAGACACTCTCATGTTTGTATCGACATACTCAAACTAGGGATATTGACTGCTTATCTCATTACATATCTTAAACCCATCTTCTACTATATTTTAATGTATTTTGTCCTAATGGCAAACTAGAATGATGTATATATTTATGTTACATGTTAAAAGGTAAATTAGTTGGACAGGAAAAACTTCTGGGAAAGAAATGCCTTCTTTTTGACCCAGGTTTATTAGCAATAGAATAATTCTCACATTCTGACATGTTACTGTTTTATGGTTTCCCACACTAATTCAACCCAGATCAAAGGTTTTCTGAATTTGTTAATTTTACTATTCTGCTATTGGTTTTTAACGTTGTACCTCTTGGCATTCCAAACCCCGCCAGCTATATGTGGCTCTGCTTACTGTACCTCATTCCTCATCTGACGAAGTGGGCATGCACACGAAAGCTTACGTTCTGAGTAAAACTAAGTTGGTCTTAAAGGTGCAATCGACTCCTATTTTGTGTTACTCTCACATTTTGACATACTCCTGTTTTGTTGCTTTCGCATGCTCATGGTACTCAGATCAAAGGCTTGCTCAATTTGTTAATTTTACTATTCTGTCATAGGATCTTATATTCGTACCATTTTACATTCTAAACCCCTGCCTACCAGATAATTTTACTATTCTGTCATTGGGTCATAAATCTGTACCATTTTGCATTCTGAGCCACTGCCTACCAGCTATGTGTGGCTCTGCTCACTGTGCCGAATTCCTCGTCTCATGAAGTGTGCTTGGAGCACGCGAAAGCTTAAGTTCTGAATAAAACTAAGTTGGTCTTAAAGGTGCAATTGACTTCTATTTTATTCTGAATAACAGTTTGTTGGTCTTAAAGGTGCCACTTGACTCCTACTTTGTTCTATTGCTTCAGACCAACACAGCTGCCCACCTGGATCTAGCTACCGTGAAGAAGACTTCATTGGTCTTCATGGAACTCCTGGACTCCCTGACTTCTTTCTGTTTGTTTTTCAAAGCATTGCTCCTCCTCACCTAGAAGTTCTCCTGCAATCTTGTCTCTTGTGGGAATGATCCAACCCCTGCTTGTGCCCATCAGCACGATTAAGATTTGGATTTACGTTTCAATGCGTTCCAGGGGATTTAATTCCAGTCAGGGCTTTTTTTTTTGTAGCAGGAGCTCCTTTGCATATTAGGCCACACCCCTCTTATGTAGCCAGTCCTTCCAGAGCTTACAGGCTCTTATTACAGAGCCTACTGTAAGCTCCAGGAGGATTGGCTGTATCAAGGGTGTGTGGCCTAATATGCAAAGGAGTTCCTGCTACAAAAAAGACCCTGTCCAGTAAAGCCTTTTCCCAGGTTGCTACGTAAATTTTCCCTTGTTTCACTGTTATTGCTCAATGCCTATTGAAACCGATGGCCCTTCAACCTCAATTCTGGTACGGATTGGTCTTGATGAGACTCCCAGTCCGCAATAGATGCCCTGGCACCCCTCTCATTCAGTCATTGTCTAGGGCTCCATGTATTGAGTTTGAGTCTGGTTCTCGTGTCACGTTTTATTTACACAGGCAAAGGATGCCTGGACAAAAGACAACCCCCACCAACCCCGGCAACGTCAGAGGAGTTTTATATTTTTGGAAGGGTTAAGTTTCCTTCAAAAGGGCAGCTTTATATCCTGACCCCAGTAGGGGGTCTATTTTGATGCTGGGGAAGTTCATACAGAACTATGCAGATTGCAGGCTTGAAAGGGGTGGGGGAGAAGGAAAGCTTTGAAGATGCTGTGGGGCCGAGGGGAAAGGACAGTGGTCCAAACATGAGCGAGGAGGGGGAGGAAGAAGAAGAGGAGAAGGAAGAAGAAGGGAAGGAGGAGATTGGATTTATACCCTGCCCTTCACTTGGAGTCTCAGAGCAGTTTACAATCTCCATCCCCTCCTCTCCCCACAGCAGACACCCTGTGAGGTAGGTGGGGCCGAGAGAGCTCTCCCAGAACTGCTCTTGAGAGAGAGCAACTCTTCTGAGAACTGTGACTGACCCAAGCCCATTCCAGCAGCTGCAAGTGAAGGAGTGAGGAATTGAACCTGGTTCTTCCAGATAAGAGTTTCCACACTTAACCACTACACCAAACCAGATCTCCAGAATCGTGGAAGGGGAGGCACTTGCATAGAAATTAAGGGAGAACTTGGATTTAAATAAAGTTTTGGTCCAGTGGCACTTTTGAGACCAACAAATTTAATTCTGGGGATAAAGCTTATACCTTATCCCCAGGGTCTCAAGTTTTTGTGTCAACTTTGCTTCAGACCAGGGGTGGTCAAAGTTGCTCAACCTAAGAGCCATACAGAATAAATGTAAGATGTTTGAGAGCCACAAGCCATGAATGTCAGATGCTTGAGAGCTGCGAGACAGGAAGGAAAGGAGGGAGGAAGGAAGGGAGGGAGGGATAGGTGGAAAGAAAGCAACTTTAAATGCATTCTCCAGGTCTCCTGCTGGCTTGGCTTGGAGAAACAATTTAAAGAGAGAAATGCCCTCTCCAAGCTGACCAATGGGGTGGTAGGACTTCAGGAGCCACACAATATGTGTGTTACAGCCACATGTGGCTCCTGAGCCACAGTTTGGCCACCCCTGCTTCCAACCAACAGGGCAACCTACCTGAACCTATAAACATGCCTTTGCAAGACTTCCTGTGATAAGGCTCAGAGGAGACCCTGACCTGGGTATCCCAGGCAAGCCGCATGTTGTCAGATTTTGGAAGCTAAACAGAGTCGCCCTGGTTAGTGTATGGAAGGGAAGCCACCGAAAAATACTAGAGTCACCTGGACTTTTTTTTGTAGCAGGAACTCCTTTTCATATTAGGCTACATCCCACCCCCACCCCTTGTTGTAGCCAATCATTCAAAAGTTTACAGGGCTCTTCTTAAGGGCCTACTGTAAGCTCTTGGAGGATTGGCTACATCAGGGGTGTGTGGGCTGATATACATAAGAACATAAGAGAAGCCATGTTGGATCAGGCCAACGGCCCATCCAGTCCAACACTCTGTGTCACAGAAGAACATAAGAGAAGCCATGTTGGATCAGGCCAATGGCCCATCCAGTCCAACACTCTGTGTCACAGAAGAACATAAGAGAAGCCATGTTGGATCAGGCCAACGGCCCTTCCAGTCCAACACTCTGTGTCACAGAAGAACATAAGAGAAGCCATGTTGGATCAGGCCAATGGCCCATCCAGTCCAACACTCTGTGTCACAGAAGAACATAAGAGAAGCCATGTTGGATCAGGCCAACGGCCCTTCTAGTCCAACACTCTGTGTCACAGAAGAACATAAGAGAAGCCATGTTGGAACAGGCCAATGGCCCATCCAGTCCAACACTCTGTGTCACAGAAGAACATAAGAGAAGCCATGTTGGATCAGGCCAATGGCCCATCCAGTCCAACACTCTGTTTCACAGAAGAACATAAGAGAAGCCATGTTGGATCAGGCCAACGGCCCATCCAGTCCAACACTCTATATCACACAGAGGCCAATTATATATATATATATATATACAAAGGAGTTCCTGCTGCAAAAACAGCCCTGAAGGTCTCTATGCAGAGGCAGGCAATGGCAAACCACACTGGAAGGTCTCTTGCCCTGAAAACCATATCAGCATAACTCAAAGGCAACTTGATGGGGATGGGGGTGCAGAAGGGAGGGAGTGTCTTTAGCTTAGCCTGCAAGCACTTTGGGGATTTTGCGAAAGGCAACAAAATGTCTGCAGGCGTGTGGGGAGAGGTGAACCCAGTTCTAAAACATTTGCCTGCAAACAGGCCCGCTTTGCAAGACCTCTCTGTCATGCCTCTACGGCTGAAGCACTCCCTGAACTAGGAAGGAAAGCTGGGGTCAGCTGGGTGTTTGCTTTGGGGAAGAGAAATGCTGTTCAGTTTAAAGGCCGGTGGCGCAGAGTGGTAAAGCTGCAGTCCTGCAGTCCAAAGCTCTTCTCACAACCTGAGTTCAATCCTGGCGGAAGCTGGGTTTAGATAGCCAGCTCCAGGTTGACTCAGCCTTCCATCCTTCCGAGATGAGTAAAATGAGTACTTGCTGGGGGTAAAGTGTAGATGGCTGCAGCAGGCAATGGCAAAAAGCCCCCAAAATACTGGAGTGACGGTAAAGATTAAATTTAAAAAGCAACCCGACACTAGGCAATTATGAATAAAGCTGCCATGCAGTGGTTCAGCTCAAGGTGCGTTCCAGATGAAGACCCTAGGATTTATTATTAATTTATTTATTGCAATGGCAAACCGCCCCGTAAAAAAGTCTGCCAAAAAACCTCCATGATATGATGTCATCCCTTGGGTCAGTAATGCCTCGGTGCTTGCACAGGGGACTGCCTTTACCTTTTTAGCCTCTTTGAGAGACACCAGCAGAAACGTCAGCGGGTGCAGTGTGGTGCCTTCATCTTGTCTCTGAAACTTATTGTTGGATGGACCACAGCTGAACACATGAATTCTCTGGTAACCTGAGGTGACGTGAAGCCATAAGAATACTCTGCGGTGATTATTCAGGGAGAGCTGATTTACCCACCTCTAGCAACCAATTGACATTATCAGCTCCTACCTGGGCAGGCCACCAGAGGGCACTGTACTCTTCCATTGCATGATGCCTTATCCCAGAGGGCCCCAACCTAGTGCTCCCGGGATCTATGGTACCTCACCTGCCAGCAAGTTTCCTGCTACCCGCCAAGTGTTTCTTAGAAAGCAGGTGGGGCCACATAGGACATTTGTCCAGGAAGGCTTCTGATTGGCCATCAGAAATGTGATGGGCTGTGCAGATAGAATCATAGAGTTGGAAGGGACCTCTAGGGTCATCGAGTCCAGCCCCCTGCACAATGAAGGAAACTCACAAACCCCTCCCCCTAAATTCACAGGATCTTCATTGCTGTCAGATGGTCATCTAGCCTCTGTTTAAAAACCTCCAAGGAAGGAGAGCCCACCACCTCCCAAGGAAGCCTGTTCCACTGAGGAATCACTCTGTCAGGAAGCTCTTCCTAATGTTGAGCCAGAAACCTTTGATTTAATTTCAACCCATTGGTTATGGTCCTCCCTTCTGGGGCCACAGAAAACAAGTCCACACCATCATCTAGATGACAGCCCTTCAAGTACTTGAAGATGGTGATCATATCACCTCTCAGCCGCCTCCTTTCCAGGCTAAACATCCCCAGCTCCTTCAGCCTTTCCTCATAGGACTTGGTCTCCAGATATTCCAGATAATTTGGAATGTTGCATTGGAAGCAGCTGCCACTGTGGCCCAAGGAGCTTCACTGTGCGCAACCGAGGGTAAGCTGTGGCAGCAACGTTGTGGCCGGCCCCGCTTCCTGCGTCAGCCATTTTGTGACTGTGCCCACCGTGCTGTGTCAGAACTCCAGATGGGCCTGCAGGCTCGGAAAGGTTAGGGACCCTTGCCCAATGCAGTCTCCTCAGCTGCCTCTTAGCCACGGCCTCTGCTTCTCTACGAGAGCCAATCTGGTGTAGTGGTTAAATGTGCAGACTCTCATCTGGGAGAACCGGGTTGGATTCCCCACTCCTCCACTTGCAGCTGCTGGAATGGCCTTGGGTCAGCCATAGCCCTGGCAGAGGTTGTCCTTGAAAGGGCAGCTGCTGGGAGAGCCCTCTCCAGCCCCACCCACCTCACAGGGTGTCTGTTGTGGGGGAGGAAGGGAAAGGAGATTGTGAGCCGCTCTGAGTCTCTGAAATTCAGAGTGGAGGGCGGGATATAAATCCAATATCATCATTGTCATCGTCGTCGTCGTCGTCATCGTCTTAATCCAAAACCACAACCAGGGCCAGCCTTAGACTATCTGGTGCCCTAGGCAAGGCTAACATCAGGTGCCCCCCCACACTGATAGCCAATTTTCAAAAACAGATGAATTGTGGGAAAAATGAAAAGCACAAAACTTGAAAGCGCTCCCTGACCTGGATAGCCCAGGTCACTGAGTCACATGAGGGGTGCCCAATTTGGCACCCCGAGAGCAAGCACCCTAGGCAATTTCCTAGTTTGCCTAGTGGCATAGAGCGACAGTCTGATACCTCTAGTGCATCCAAATTTGGGGTGTTGTTAAATATCAAAAGCACTGAGCCGGCATCGTATCTGACTTCATTGAAAGGAAGAAATTTTAGAAGGGCATTTGCTCTAGCTAGATGTTCTGCCCTTCCATATGCGGTTATGCAAGGCAGGTACAATAAAATCCCCTATTCTGAAAGGCTATGCTCATGCCCTCTAAGCGAGGTTGAATCTGTAGACCAGATGTTTTTCAGTTGCCTGTATTAGAGGGAGGCTCGTTTTAGAATTATTACACCATTAGTCGATCGGACACCTGGTTATATTAATACAAACAAAGCAAGACTCCATTGGTCCCTACCAGATAAGAATTCAGAGATGACGCATTCAGTTGCTGAGTTTTGTGCATTAATTCTTAGACTGCGGGAATCGCATTTTAAAAGTTCTTAAATTTTGATATCTATTTTAGCATACTATGTCTGTTTTTATTTTTTCATATTATGTTTAGACTGTATTCTGGCCTTGAGACTAATAAGCTATGATGATAATGCCTAATTGCAGGTCCAGCCCTGACCACTGCAGCCAAATTAATCTCTTCTACTTTCCGTTCCTTAGCAGCAGCTCTGATGAATCCATTCAAATGTTTTGCAAATGTATAGTCTTGCACTGTTTTCCCACACCCGTGCTCTTCATCACCCTCCATCCACTCCACCTAATACATCTGTGGGGGGGATGACCCTGAAAAAGGCATTGTCCTTGGTCGTTCTCCAGGTATTTCCCAATCTGAAGCTAGCAAACCTAGTTAAAAACACGTTCCTAGATATTTTAAAGGTCTAGTCTTGGCTTTTTGTTCACCCAAACTGCTTGTGTTAACCCCAGGGGTGGAATTCTAGCAGGAGCTCCTTTGCATATTAAGCCACACATCCCTGATGTAGCCAATCCTGCAAGAGCTTACAAAAAAGAGCCTTGTAAGCTCTTGGAGGATTGGCTACTTCAGGGGTGTGTGGCCTAATATGCAAAGGAGCTCCTGCAGAATTCCATCGCTGGGAGTGAGTGACTCAGCATGCCTGGACATTGGGAGGCACTACATCATTCTAAGTGCGTAGAGGCAGGGGTGGAATTCTAGCAGGAGCTCCTTTGCATATTAGGCCACACCTGCCTGATGTAGCCAGTGCTCCGAGGGCTTACAAAAAAGAGCCTTGTAAGCTCTTGGAGGATTGGCTACTTCAGGGGTATGTGGCCTAATATGCAAAGGAGCTGCTGCTACAAAAAAAAACCCCAAACCCTGGTTAGCTCTCTTCTTATTCCCTTCTTATCTTACAGTTCTTTTAACTCAAAGATCATGAGCAGATTGAGAGCCAACCCCCTTACAGGCAATCACCACAGTGAAACATTTAGCAACTGCTTAAGATTGTTTCCCACTCTACAAGGGAAAAAGCTGGACTGTTTTTTGAGGTGGTAAATTCACATCATGTAATATGAAGGAGGACAAATACTTTTCTCTCAAATCAGACCAGATTTCACACTCCGCTAAAAAATACTTGTGTTTACAAGAGTATGACCTTCTGTCTTTATTTTTACATGTCGCACATATTGGTTTTAAACTACTTTAACTGTTTTTCAAAAGGGTCTTGGGAATTCAAAAGGACGCTAACAAATTCATTTTTTGAGATCTCCACTTCCCCTTGGCAGAATTAATTCTCAGAGTTCTCTGGAGCGAGTGAATGATGATCAAGAGCCAGTTTTGTGTAGTGGTTAAGAGTGCAGACTCTAATCTGGGGAAACTGGGTTTGATTCCCCACTTCTCCACATGCGACTCCTGGTGTGACCTTGCAAGAGTCACAAGTTCTCTCAGAGCTGTTCTCTCAGGAGCAGTTCTTGAAAGAGCTCTCTCAGCCCCATCTACCTCACAGGTAGATGTGGGGAGGGGAAGGGAAAGCCGCTCTGAGATTCCAAGTGAAGGGAGGGGTATAAATCCAATCTCCTCTCCTTCTCCTTCTAAAAGAGTCAGGATGAATGGCTATGGCTAGAAACACAGGCCATTTTTTTTTCTCCAGAAAGCTGAAGAAGTTCGAAACATTTCTGCTCTCTGTGTGCAAGCACATTGACAATCTTTGTCTGGTTTTAAGAACTTGTAAGACCAACACGCAGGGCTTTTTTTGTAGCAGGAACTCCTTTGCATATTAAGCCACACACCCCTGATGTAGCCAATCCTCCTGGAGCTCACAGTAGGTCCTGTTCTAAGAGCCCTGCAAGCTCTTGGAGGACTGGCTACACCAGGGGGTGTGGCCTCATATGCAAAGGAGTTCCTGTTACAAAAAAAGCCCTGCCTATGTGGTTCAGGTCCACCTAGTCCAGTAGAATCTACTCTGATTGGCATGGACTCTTCGAAGTAGACGGTCATCTAGTTGTACTACCTGATAAACATTCTAATGTAGGTTATATATATATATATATATATATATATATATATATATATATATATATAAATAAACATATGAAGCTGCCTTCCACTGAATCAGTCCCTCTTTGGTCCATCAAAGTCAGTCTTGTCTACTCAGACTGGCAGCGGCTCTCCAGGGTCTCAAGCTGAGGTTTTTCATGCCTCTTTGCTTGGACCCTTTTTAGTTGGAGATGCCGGGGATTGAACCTGGGACCTCCTGCTTCCCAAGCAGATGCTCTACTACTGAGCCACCATCCCAGGCAGCGATCAAACATGGAGGCTTCCTGCTTTCAAAGCCTGTGCCCTACCACTAAGTTATGATTCCTCCTTGTAACCTTGAGCAGAAATGTCAGTGGAGCAAAATTAATGCGTCTGTGCATCACGGAAAGGAGACACCTCTGTTGACTCAGTGTCGACTCTCTTTAAAACTTTGTCTTGCCTTCAGTCTTTTCTAAAAAGCAGCATGGTGTAGAATTTAGGAGTATTGTTTTGTTGAACCAGAACCGACGGGTTGAAATTAAATCAGAAGAGTTTCCAGCTCGACATCAGGAAGAGCTTCCTGTCAGGGCAGTTCCTCAGTGGAACAGGCTTCCTCTGGAGATGGTGGGCTCTCCTTCCTTGGAGGGTTTTTTTTTTTTACAATTTAAATTTTAATTAACATTTTTTTATAAAACAATGCAAACTCAAACAAACTAGACAATTTTTACAAAAATCCATATATATATATACATGAATCTAAAAATAAGGTAGGCAGCAAAATGTAGGTCGTACAATACAACATCCAGCCACAAGGAAAAATTCTATGCATTTTTTTTTTACATATAGTTAGTAAATCATAATGTTCAAGTATTTGGATGTTCAAGTACCAACGTAATGTTCAAGTATCAACAGTAGAATCCTTGTTATTCACATATTCCAAAAAAGACAAACCATCTTTCCATAAACCAGCCACCTGATTTAGGAGGTTTTTAAACAGAGGCTAAGTGGCCATCTGACAGCAATGCAGATCCTGTGAATTTAGGGGGAGGTATTTGTGAGTTTCCTGCATTGTGAAGGGGGTTGGACTAGATGATCCTGAAGGTCCCTTCCAACCAGGGCCGGCTCGCCCATTAGGCAAATTAGGCATTTGCCTAGGGCGCCGGGAGGGGAGCACCAAATTGGACTCCCCCCCATTACCTCAGGCAAATGCCTAATTCACCCCCCACTCCATGGCGAGCTCAAAGGAGTGATGCCAGCCTCCCCCTTACCCAGCTGCTTAACTGGACATTTCCATAAAGCGTTCTCTTAAGAGAGCGCACGATGTGACAAGGCTTCACTTCCCGCTTCCTTCCGGAAGGGAGGGGAGAGTGAAGCCTCATCATGTCGTTTGCTCTCTTACTGAGATGCCAGCTTCAAAGCGGCCGGATGAAGGGGAGGCCAGCATCGCTCCTCTGAGCAAGCCGGGGAGACGGGAGCAGCAGGCAGGCCACCTTCTGGAAGGGAGGATGGAGCGAATCCTTGCCACGTCATGGGCTCTCTTAAGAGAACACTTTATGGAAATGCCCAGTCAAGCAGCCGAGTAAGGGGGAGGCTGGAGTCGTTCCTCTGAGCGCACCGGGGGGGGGGCACATTGAGTCACACAGATATGACAAGAAGGAAGGAGGGGGTGGGAGGGGGCGTGGCACATGGAGGGGGTGTGGTGTGGCAATTCTGCCTGGGGCACCGTGCACCCTAGGGCCGGCGCTGCTTCCAGCTTCATTGCTCTATGATTCTATGAGCAGAGTCTTCCTTGGCTGGGTTGAGGCAGGCTGTTTTCCTGTGCGCACGTAGTACTGGAAGAGTTCAGCGATCAGTTCATCCAAAAGTATTGCTACAGAAGACCTAACGCTGTTTTATTTTGTTCACTGCATACCTAGTCAGAACCAGGTGGTGGCTATTACCGCAGATTGATTGGTTCGGATTGAAAGAGAGTGATTGGCTCAAGTATATGGAAAGCTTTGCACTTCTCCCAGCTGTTCACAAGCCAGACATGGAAATGTGCTAATAATCAGGAGCGGCTTTGGAAACGTTCTCCCTCTCCTTGTTCGTGAGAGGTTTTCATTAATTTTGTCCTTTAAAAGTCAAGGCCCATAAAACATAACAACCTCTCCTCAAAGGTAGGGCTGAGTTACCGAGTGTTGGATTATTACATGATTTATGAAAATAGTTTGGAAAAAAAATTCAGAGTTGCCAAGTCCTGAGATAATAACTTTTGCGGCGAACACTTCCCCCCCGCTTCCCATGACAACCAGGTGTGCAGGGTGTGGCTGAAACAGCAGAGGGGATTTTAGATCGCTCTCTGGAAGCAGGACTAATTTCAAATAGAGTTGACTTCCCAAGCTTGCCTGTTCAATTCCAGAACCCCAATATGAGACAGTTTGGTTCTGTTGACATAAATGAGAGCTGGGCTTTTTTTTGTAACAGGAACTCCTTTGCATATGAGGCCACACACCCCTGATGTAGCCAATCCTCCAAGAGCTTACAGGGCTCTTAGTACAGGGCCTACTGTGAGCTCCAGGAGAATCAGGGATGTGTGGCCCTGCAAAGCACCTGCAACCGAGCTTTCTCTACTATGGCTCCACGCCTGTGGAACCAACTTCCAGAGGAAATGCGGGCCCTGCGGGACCTTGAACAGTTCCGCAGGGCCTGCAAGACTACCCTCTTTCGGTTGGCCTTCACCGAACAAGAGGGAAACTGCTAAAGAACTCGCCATCATAAACGTAAACGTAATCATAGCACCAGTATATACGTTATTAATTTTTATTAATTTTAGAATTTTAACTAGAATTTTAATTACACTGTTAATGTAGTAGTTTTAATGATTGTATAAGTAATGTATGAAATGTTGTTAGCCGCCCTGAGCCTGCTCCGGCGGGGAGGGCGGGATACAAATAAAAGTTGTGGTTGTTGTTGTTGGCCTAATATGTGAAGGAGTTTCTGCTACAAAAAAAAAAAAAAGCCCATCGGTAGGGGTGGGATTCCAGAAGCTCTTCTAGCCTAAAGGGCAGAGACCACCAGGGCTCAACTTGTTTCCGGCGGCTCCCAGTTTGTCCTTTCTGCTAGCGGGTGCCGAACTATCGTGGAAGCTCAAAGATTTGAGCCACCAGCCTTGCTGCCCAGTTTCACTCCCTTGACCTCTCTGCGTCGTGGAGCTGCTTAAGCCGGTGGCCCTGAGGAGTCTGCGAAGCAGACGGGCGACAGAACTGCCGAGAGCTCGTTGTGAACCCCAGAAAGAACCCTTGTGAGGTCCCACTCCACTGCAGTCAGGCTCTAGTCCCGTCTTCTTGGTGCCACCAGGAAGCCCTGCAAGTGGGACACGAAGCCCTTCTCTCCCTCGCTGTTGGGAGAGCCACAGACCTCGGGCGTCCTGTCTGCCCTACTCCTGCTCCACCCCGTTAGCCCCGAAGGCCCCAAAGGGCAGCAGCAGAAGCCGGGCTTTCCAGCCTTGGGACTTGAGATCCCTTGAAGAGGACAGGCTAGAGCAGAAAGAGAGACCTCCTGCAGGAAACAAAGCACATTGCTGAGCTACTTCCATGTGCTCAGTCGCGCAGGTGCACTTCTTCTGTGCGGGGTCTGAGTGCCTTGGAATCAGGGATGATGCTCAATAACCAGGATGTGGAACTGGCCACATCCAGAGGCCCCACTGACACTGTGCGGCCTGGGAGCAACTCCCGGGACTTCCTAGGAAGGGCTTGACAGGAAGCACACGTTATTTTAAGTAAAGAGGCCAGTAGCACCAAAGGTGTACTAAATTCTATCAGCTCAGCATCTACTTTAAAATGTTTCTTGAATTATATTTGTCATAAGAAAACCTTACTCCCATCCAATACTCCCTCGAGTCTGTGGAGTCTTGTGAGCAAAAATTCTACTCTGTGAGTTGTCGTATGCCATTAAAGGTTGTTGTTGTTGCTATTCTGCGAGCTCCTGGCATTAAAGTTGTGAGCTACTGCATAAATTATTGTGCTCTGGGGCCGTTTTTCCTAAACGAAGACAGAAAATGTGAGAGCCGGAGGCTAAAAAACTGCGAGCTAGCTCACACTAACTCAACTTAGAGGGAACACTGTTCCCATCATACTTTTTAAATTACTTTCTCCTATGTGGCCACAGTGGCATGATGAAGATTTCCATCTGTCTGCTTTATATG
This sequence comes from Heteronotia binoei, assembly GCF_032191835.1. Classification (NCBI taxonomy): domain Eukaryota; kingdom Metazoa; phylum Chordata; class Lepidosauria; order Squamata; family Gekkonidae; genus Heteronotia; species Heteronotia binoei. Next base: position 116,432,485 of record NC_083229.1, on the reverse strand, counting down.
TTTTGGTTATTTTCCCTTTTTTTTGTGTGTGTGTGTGTGGGAAAATATTAGAAAGTTTGTCAAATCTTACAGTTTAGCAAAATTCTCACAAGGAGTTTGAACACGGGTCAGGAGCAAGTCTGGCGGTGGTGAGGTAAGAACGAAAGAGCACAATAAAATTTAGAGGTTCTGGAGCTCTCCTCCTGTGAACTCCTATCCAAAATTTAAGACTTAAATTTTTTTTATTGTAGCATAAGCTTTTGATAAACACAGATGTCTTCATCAGATGTGAAGGCAAAGAGAGCTGAGTTTCTCAAAAGTTTATGTTACAATAAAATTTGTTACTCTTAAAGGTTCTATTGGACTCTACTATTTTGCAGCAACAGACTAAGAGAGTGAACTACTCTGGATCTTGTTATTTTTATCATTCCCTTTATTTATATCCTGCTTATCACCCTCATAGGGGCCCAAAGCGGCTGGCATCATTCTCCTCTCCTTTTTATCCTCACAACAACCCTGGGAGGTAGGTTAGGCTAAGTGTGTGTGACTGTCCCAAGGTCACCCAGCAAGCTTCCGCAGCACACAATGGGGACTCAAACTTGAATCTCCCAGATCTTAGTCCCACTGTTTTAACCACTATACCACACAGACACTCATAGGGTACAGTTAGTGTCAAGTGCATTCAAATCACGGTTCCTTCTCTGTTTTCTTAACTGTCCTGCTAGGCAGATACAGTTAAAGCTTTGAGCAAGGAGTACCAGTAAGAGGAATGTGACACTCATTGACTCATATGCAAAATGTGACACTCACTGGCTCACATGTTGTGTGATTCTCAAAGCTCCCATCACCCTGTCAACCAGCTTGGAGAAGGCATTTCTCTCTAAATAACTTCTCCAAGCCAAGCTAGCTGGTGGCTTGGAGAATGCATTTAAAGTTAAAGTTGCAGTTAAAGTTGCTTTCTTTCCACCTTTTCCTTCCTTCCTTCCCCCATCTATTTTCCTTCCTTCCTTCCTTCCTTCCTTCCTTCCTTCCTTCCTTCCTTCCTTCCTTCCTTCCTTCCTTCCTTCCTTCCTTCCTTCCTTCCTTCCTTTCTTCCTTCCTTCCTTCTCTCCTGTTTTGTGTCTCCTGACATTTATTCTATGTGGCTCTTACCTTAAGCAAGTTTGGTCACCCCTGGACTAGATGGACTTTATCAGGGGCGGATTAAGGCTCACTGGTGCCCTAAGCACTGTCCAATCTTGGTGCCCCCCTCCTTTCCATACTGACCCAGTCCATTTTAGTTGTTGACCTGTCTGACCAGATATACAGTGTAGGTTGCAGCAATACAAAAATTTATTCATATGATAACACAATATACTGTACAAACTAAGCCAAGCTTGGGCTACATAAAGTTCTACAAAAATGCAATACAACATCTATTTTAATATTTTACAAGTTAAATGTATCAAAGTTCCAATATTCATGAAAGGCATTTTTCTACATTTCATTTTTGCAAAATCACTGATAACATCCTCGAAATTAATATTTCTCAGAATGCCTGACAAGTCTTTGAGTACCTTTCACTTTCTGATAATTGGGAATTAGCACCTTGTTGGGTGGCATTAAGAACATCTGTCAGACAAGAGAATCTGTCTGCTATTTCAATGTACACCTTTTGTCTTCTCATTTCCATTTCTAACTTTTCAACAATTACATAAAAACTGGAGATACGGAATTTGTTTCTGGCACTGAGAATGACCTCTGGTGTATTTCCATCATTGGGCATTATCTTTCTTATACGCTTACGTATTTGAGTTGCTTTCTGTTCTACATCAGGGAGCATGTCCTTTGCAAGTGATTCAAATCTCTCAAACTCATCTCTTGATGTATGCTACTGGTCTGCCAATGATGAATACAAATCTGCACATGTTTGCAAGATCACATTTTCACTTTGAAGAAGTTGACTTGTTCTATAAAACTTTTCTAAAGTTTAATTCCAAAAATTCAGCATGAACACAAATTCCAGTTCTTGCATCTTGTTTGCAATATTCTTTGCCTCCCTTCTAGTGTCACCTTTTTGCAACTGGTCATCTGATAAATCTTCCAAAGCTTCCAGAATCTTGAAGAAAGAGTTGATAATTGCTGCAGTTGCCACAGCATGTGCTTCCCATCTTGTGTCTGAAAGTGATTTCAACACTTTTTCATTTCCAATGCAATCTTTGAGAATTCTCCACCGAGCAGTTGAGGCTGAAAAGAATGTGTAGAGCAGTTGTACAGTGGAAAGGAAATCTACTGCAACCTGACAGCAATCCACAGCACTTCATCCAACTAAATTTAGTGAATGAGCTGCACAGGGTACATAAATGGCAAACTGATTTGCATCCAAAAGTTTTTGCTGCATGCCATTGTAACGTCCAGACATGTTGGCAGCATTGTTGTATGACTGCCCTCTGCATTTAGCAAAATCCAATTTACAATCATCACATAAGTACTTCAACACTTGCTGTTCCATACCTTCACTAGTGTGGTTTTGTAATTCCAAAAATGTGATAAATTGTTCAAACGGCTGTCTATCTTGCAAGTATCTGAGCACCATGCTCAGTTGGTCAATATGCGAAAGATCAGGAATTGAGTCCACAGACAGACTGAAGTACCCCGAAATATTAATTTCATCAATGATGACGGAGTGCACTTTCTTTGCCATTAACTCAATAAATTCCTCACATATCGTTTTGGACAGGTACGAAGGGTTGCCTTTTCCAGCATTGTCATACTGTGATATGTGAGCAGCCAAGAATGGGTCAAACCAACTTATCAATTCGAGCAGCCCCAAATAATTCCCATTATTGAGAGACCCAAATTTTTCCACTTTTCCTCGGAATGCCAATCCTCATTCAGCCAGTGTGCAAATGATTGCTATATCATGCCGAAGCACATTATCGCAATAATTGTACTCCTCTCCAATTTGTTTTTCCAGTGGCTGTGTCAAGCCTAAGCCTTGTTTCTGAGTTAAATATGTCAACATGGCATCTCGGCAAGTTGTACTTTTTTCATGGTTGTCAATTACAGCAGTGTTTCACCAGTCACTCAATCCCTCATTTCTAGCAAAATGCGTTGGCCCTTTGGGCGCAAATAGTTTACAAACAAAACAGTAAACTGATCCTTTTGAAGGAAAGTACAACAGCCATTTTCTCTTGTAGTGTTCATCATTGGCTTTTATTCCAAAAAATATCTTCTGTGAACAGTATCTCTTTGGCTTCCCACTGATGAAATTGTGACACGATTTGTCAAATGGCCCATTGTGGTGCTGACATTCACTGGGTCCACAAGCAACCCAATAAGTCACATCATCACCATAAAATTCATCCCACATCCCTGGGTCCTTAGCTTTGTTCATTTCATCCTTGGTCAGTTCAAAAGCATTTACACATCTTGTCGTGGAAATAGGTCCAGGTTGTGGCACTTCATCATGTGCAACATCATCATGAAAATCTGGCCTTGCACCAACACTGCCTGTTTCTGATGAAGGAGATAGATTTGATTCACTTCCTGTCTCTGAAGACTGACACTGGTTTTGATCTCGATCATCTTTCTCTGCAGTTTGTAAGAAGAAATCTGTCAGTTTTCCCGTCTTGGCTACAGCAGACGGATTCTTTTGCTCATTCTCTTTTGCATGTTTTCTCTTTTGCGCACCACTCAACTGAACATGTTTCATTGTTGATGTTTACATGGGGCTGAAATTAAAAAGGGGCAGAGAGGGTCATTGAAATGACTGTCATGACAACTGAATTTGACTCCATCATTTTACTTTTAAACATAGCCTATAACACTGCACCCTGCCAACAAAAAAATAGAAGATAACCCTAGGGTTCATCATGATCAATTTGCACTAGTTTTATCAATTTTTTTTTTTTTTTTACAAATCTTCATTCATTTTTTTCCCCCCACCCTTTCCCCAACTTTGTGGTGCCTCCTTTGGCCCTGGTGCCCTAAGCACGTGCTTAGTCTGCTCAATGGTTAATCCGCCCCTGGACTCTATGGCCCCTTGCAGTTCTATGATTCTGCACATTTCCCAGATTTCAGGCTTCAATGCACTAAGAAGAGCCCTAACGATTCAGATACCCCCATCAGTGCATTGGGTCACTCGGCATCCCTCTGCATATAATATCTCAGCAGCATGATTATGTTTAAATGCCTGAAACTGAATTTCAGCAACAATTTCCTTGTCCGCAGTTTTACAAGGCTATAAACATCCCATATGCAAAATGAAATCTGACATCATACAGCAGAGCACTTAACACTTGCCAGCACATTTATTAGCAGTCGTACCTTGAGGCAAAATGCACACCATCCCCAGATTTCTATGAGAAGTCATCTAAGAAAGCTGGCTTTGTGGGAATTCTTTCTCTCAAGTTCCAGGACCATCTTTTCCACTTGCCCAGCCATTCTTCTTGTGTTCTACCGGACTGATGCTGGGAGGGTGAAGACGGCATTGGCAGGCACATCAGACTGGAAATCCCGGGACTGAGAACCAAACTGGAGGTGTCATTAGAACTCCAGGCATGGTATTGGCTCTAAACACCTGTTATGAAGGGAATCTGGTACAGGTCAGAGTTACAGGGCTGAGGAATGGGTGTGGGGGGTTCTGAAGAAGAATAAGATTGTATTTATATCCCACCCTATACTCTGAATCTCAGAGTCTCAGCGGTCACAATCTCCTTTACGTCCCCATCCCCCACAACAGACCCTGTGAGGTAAGTGGGGCTAAGGGAGCTCTTACAACAGCTGCCCTTTCAAGGACAACCTCTGCCAGAGCTATGGCTGGCCCAAGGCCATTCCAGCAGGTGCAAGTGGAGGAGTGGGGAATCAAACCCGGTTCTCCCAGATAAGAGTCCACTACACCAAACTGGGTCTCTCTCAAGAAGCTGAACTTGTCTGATGGTCATTTTGAAGAAGAAGGAGGAGGAGAAGAAATTAGATTTATACTGCCCTTCACTGTGAATCTCAGAGTGAAGGTTCATGATGGACAAAAGAAAATACTACTTTACACAGAGAGTGGTTAAAATGTGGAATTTGCTTCCAGAGGATGTTATGATGGCCACAAGAATAAACAGCTTTAAAACATGATTAGATCAATTAATGGGAGGACAGGTCTATCAATGGCTACTAGCCATGGTGTCTGAGGAGAACCTCCACATTCAGAGGCATGGATCCGCTTGAATCCCTGACCCAGGAGGCAACATCAGGGAAAGACCTTGGCCTCTATGCCCTGTTGTTGGCCTTCCAGAGGAATGGGCTGGCCACTGTTAGAGACAGGATGCTGGACTAGATGGACCATTGGTCTGATCCATCAGGGCTCTTCTTATGTTCTTAAGGGACTGAAGAACAACATTCTGTTTTTTAAAAAATGTTATTGTTGCATTTATTTCACTGACCATTCCAACAGTAACTCAAACTCTTGCTGATGGCCAAATTATATGATATCCTCAGACATACCCAGTGGACACCAACACCATCATTTTGCAGCTGAAGTTCTTATACTTTACAAATGTTGGAGTCCTGATCCTGCTTGGGACCAGGGGTGGAATTCTAGCAGAAGTTCTTATACTTTACAAATGCTGGAGTCCTGATCCTGTTTGGGACCAGGGGTGGAATTCTAGCAGAAGTTCTTATACTTTACAAATGTTGGAGTCCTGATCCTGCTTGGGACCAGGGGTGGAATTCTAGCAGAAGTTCTTATACTTTACAAATGCTGGAGTCCTGATCCTGCTTGGGACCAGGGGTGGAATTCTAGCAGGAGTTCCTTTGCATATTAGGCCACACACCCCTGATGTAGGCCAATCCTCCAAGAGCTTACAAAGCTCTTTGCGCACACGATTCATCCCGGGGGGGTGGTGGTGTGCACATCGGCACAGAGTTTTGCCTTGGGCGGCAGAAACCCTAGCACCGAGCCTGAATCCTCCAAGAGTTTATAAGGCTCTTTTTTGTAAGCTCTTGGAGGATTGGCTACATCAGGGGTGTGTGGCCTAATATGCAAAGGTACTCCTGCTAGAATTCCACCCCTGGATATACTGTCTACCATGATAACACTGTTGATGCCACCAATGTCAACAGCACCCTCTCTTGAAAATCCCCATTATTTAAGGCACATGTGGAATAAAAGAAGTGGACTCCACAACTGTGAAAAAGCAGCGGGAGAGCAGAGGTGCGGAAGAACTGTGCCCTAACCAATTCCAGTGCTTGTGGATTGACTGGCATGTGAATCAGGACTAAGTCAAGCTCTCAGAAAAGCCACATGGAAATAAAACCAAATACAACAGCAAGCATACATTAAGAACAAATGGGTGGGAATACTCTTTAAAGCAGTTGATATTTCCAATTGACTGTAACTATCCCCCAAAGTAATTCACCATTGAACTAGTATGCTGAGTTCTCGAACACAGAGAACCATTTTTGGCCCCAGGGACCGGCTTTGTGGAAGACTTTTTTTTCCAGGGACCGGGGTGTGGGGAGGGTGGTGATGTTTTTGGGATGATACAATTGTGAACTTTATTTCTATTAGTTTGGCATGGTGGTGGTGATTAAGTGCGCAGACTCTTATCTGGGAGAACTGAGTTTGTTTCCCCACTCCTCCACTTGCACCTGCTGGAAGGGCCTTGGGTCAGTCACAGCTCTGGCAGAGGTTGTCCTTGAAAGGGCAGCTGCTGTGAGAGCCCTTTCAGCCCCACCCACCTCACAGGGTGTCCGTTGTGGGAGAGGAAGGTAAAGGAGATTGTGAGCCGCTCTGAGACTCTGAAATTTGAAGTGGAGGGCAGGATATAAATCCAATGTCGTCATATTATTATTATTATTACTTACATTGTGATATATAATGAAATAATTATACAACTCATGGCCTAGTTGCTAACAGGCCACGGACCAGGACCGGTCCACGGCCTGGGGTTTGGGAATCTCTGCTCTTACACACAAGGAGCATGCTGGCCTCTTTTGATGGATTTATTGGACTCTTCATGCACAGTGAATGAAAAGTTACACGTCTTCATCACTGCTACACCCCACACTGGACACTTGAAGTTCTAACCTCGGTGACCTCTTAGTCCACTTTCCCCTGGGCAGGAAGTCATGAAGGGAAGCAGAGCTGAATTCCCATCCTCTAAAGATCTGGCAGCAAGATGGGGGCTGCTCCTTCTCCTGGGGGGCGGCTTTCTCTTTCTACTGGGGGGGGGCAGGCTATTTGTGGAGTGACTGTATTGAGCGGCTGGTCATCCAAACTGCCAAGCTTCTTTCTAGATAAAATCAACATTTTGCAGTCCCATCAACAGAAAAGCGACAGTGAGGAGAACTAATTTCTATCTGTCCTTTTGTTTCCCTGTCTCTCCCCTCTCCAGCATTGTTGAGTCGCATTGTAATGGAACAGGTTATTTCGAGGTCAGTGACCTAGAAGGTTGTTTGGATTTCCTAATATTATGCCTCCCTCCAAACCTGGCTAAAAATACGGCTTTCCAGAATGTCCTGTAGACCTCCTGGACATACTAAACACGAGACACAATGTTGTTGCTATTTCTGGTCCTTGCCCTTTGTCCCACTAGGCAGTAGGTTTGTGAATGAAGTATGCGGGGCTGGGAATAGTCTTTGCAAATCTGAAGCTGGGGTGAGGGAGCTGGGAATTTGAGGTGGGGCTTGTGAACTGAAACATCATTTCCTCATCAGCCGCAACATCGAACTCTAAGACTTCCCTTCTGGAGTCGTGCCCATCTGTTGACCTGCCTCTTGTCGGTGCAACGAGATAGCTGGGTCTCGATACCAAATGCAATCAAGTTTTGATGTTCCTCAGGGGTCGTTTTGAAGAAAAGGAGGTGCCGGAGCTCATTTGCATATGCCACACACCCCTGACATCCCCAGAAGGTGGACTCAATTAGATCAGCTCAGCATCTACCTTAAAAAGCTTCTTGAATTAGAATTGCCATAATAAAGCCTTACTCCCATCATGCTTTTTAAAATTACTTTCTCCTATGTGGCCACAGTGGGATGATGAAAATTTCCATCTATCTGCTTTATATGTTTTGGTCATTTTCCCATTTTGTGTGTGTGTGTGTGTGTGTGGGTAAAAAATATTAGAAAGCTTGTCAGAGTTCAGCAAAATTCTCACAGGGGGGTTGAATAATGGAGCCCAGAAGCAAGTATTTTGGTGGGGAGGGGCAGGGGTGGACTTCTAGCAGGAGCTCCTTTGCATATTAGGCCACACATCCCTGATGTAGCCAATCCTCCAAGAGCTTACAAAAAAGAGCCTTGTAAGCTTTTGGAGGATTGGCTTCATCAGGGGTATATGGCTTAATATGCAAAGGCGCTCCTGCTAGAATTCCACCTCTGGGGAGGGGTAAGAAAGAAAGAAAGCACAATAACATTTAGAGGAGCTCCTGCCCAAAATGAGGCCTGATGTTCCTTGACCAATTTCTTTGGCAACACCACCTGAGAGGAATTGCAGAGCATCCACCACCATACACATTCCCAGGTCACAGTGTTTATTTTGAACGTTCATTCTAGTTTGCAAAGGCACCTGATGAAGGGTTACCATGCTTCAGTTGCCATAGATGAGTGCTTGGCTTGCACAGGTTCTAAAGTTCAGTCTCTTGGTTCTCAAGTAGGTAGTCCTATCATTTGCCTGGCCTTGGCAAGCAAGCTCTTGCCCATTGCTCTCCATTTTCCCACTTGATCAGTGGAGCAGTGGGGGGAAAAATGGGAATGATGTCATGTAACACGGTGACATCACTTTTGGATGACTGGAAGTGACATCACAGCGAGTGACTCTCTAGGAATCCTCTAATCTCTCTATTCTTTGCCATAGAGATTGGTGGAATTCCTAGCGCATTGCTTGATGCAGTGACATGACTTCCATGTCTTCACCTGGAAGTGATGTAATTGTGTCATGTGCTGCTTCCCCTTCCCATACCCCACCCCCAAAATCTCTGGGCATTGCCCAGCATGGGCTCAACTACCCTACAAGTAGGCCCTGTTCCCTTACAACCATACACTTGGGCAAATGGTTCTCTAGGTCTATAGTCCTTAAGCGTTTCAGGTCTGAACCCAGTTTTGGTCTCAGCTTGCTACTGTCTTTCTGCTTCTTTGTTGTCTATACTTCTCTTCTTTCCATTCTCAGTCTTTCACATTCTTTTAAACACACACACACACAGATAGTGATGCCGTTCATTACAATGCATCCCTGGTGGGCATTATGACCAATACTTCCTCTAAATTGTAGAGTCTTGTGAGCAAAAATTCTGTTTCATGAGCATTAAACTTGTGAGTTACTGCATAAATTAGTTTGCTCTGTGGTCATTTTTTCTGAGCTAAGACTAAAATGTGTGACTGAAGGCTAAAAAACTGTGAGCTAGCTCACACTAACTCAGCTTAGAGGGAACACTGATCATGATCCACCCGTTGAAGTCCAGCACTCCTGACAAACAAGACAAAGACCGATTTCGCACTCACCTTACGCCGCTCTCATGTTCGTCTTCTCAGTGTGGCTAATGTCCGATTTCCCACTATCTGTGCCGGGGCTGCAGCAAGGATCGGCGTTTTTGCACAGCAAATGGAAACCGCTAAAAACCAGTTTCCATTTGCTGTGTGAAAACGCCGATGCTTCCAGCAGCCCTGGCGCAGATAGTGGGAGATCGAAAGGAAGCCGCGCTGAGAAGACGAATGTGAGAGCAGTGAAAGGTGACTGCGAAATCGGTCATAGTATGGCACAGCTGTTCCTGGATTGCTCTTGCTAGTTTGAGTTTGCATGGTTGAGAACTCTACTGAGTAAAAATACTTTCTTACTCACAGGAAGTTAAATGTCAAGGAGAAAACTTCTTACCTATCTTCTTTCTGGCATATACCTTTTTTTTTCCGGTAGGGATAGGAAAATCTGCACATGTGTAGTAGAGAATTTCATCTGTCATTTGCCTAAATGAAGTGATATAGCCTAGGAAGAATTACCATGGAATGAACTGATTGCATAAATTGTCTATGTCTGTACACACCAGCACCTCAATAAATAATTACTTAAAAATGGGGCTTTTTTTGTAGCAGAAATTCCTCTGCATATCAAGCTACACCCCCTTGATGTACACCCTGTACTAAGAGCCCTGTCAACTCCAGGAGGATTGGCTGCATCAGGGGTGTGTGGCATAATATGCAAAGGAGTTCCTGCTACAAAAAAGCCCTGCTTAAAAATAACATTAAAATAAATTGAACACCTAAAGTTGCCTTATATCAAGTCGGATATTCATCTATCAGAGCTAGTCTTTTCTTCTCTGACTGACAGCGGCTGTCTGTGTTGGAACCTATTATCCTTTAGTAATCTTTTTACTCCTTGGTCATCCAGGAGCCCCGCAGACCCCCCCTGGACGTGTTTGAAGCTACAATTTTGTTTTCCAATTCAGGAAAAAAGATTGATGTTACAATTTCCCCTCCTATACATTGTAGTTATCTTAAATGTTACCTGCAGGCTGCAGTATTGCATTGATTTTCTATACACCTGTGAAAAACAGCTTTGTTTGTTCTTGTCACTGCGGTTGTAGTAGATCGAAAGAGCAAATGATACAGGGAGTATCACAAAGTGCCAAATTCAGCTTAAAACCCCCCTTTGTGTAGACTACAGGGTAAAAAACATACAAAATGATGTCTCTTTCACTAAGCAATCCTGAACTGAATTAACCCTCTTAAATCAGTGATTTAGAAGGATATAGTTCTGTTCAGGGCTTTTTTTGTAGCAGGAACTCCTTTGCATATTAGGCCACACACCCCTGATGTAGCCAATCCTCCAAGAGTTTACAGGGCTCTTCTTACAGGGCCTACTGTAAGCTCTTAGAGGACTGGCTACATCAGGGGTGTGTGGCCCAATATGCAAAGGAGTTCCTGCTAAAAAAAAAAAAAGCCCTGATTCAGATTACACAGTTATTGCCTGGAATTTGTCTCTTCTTTATCATTTACACTTTTGCTGATCATCTTGAATTTGTAAACGAGAAGCATGGGACACATACACTTTAAATCAAATAATCTTGCTGAATGAAATCAGGGCCCGGATGACACAGCAATCTTGCTGAAACTCAGCAGAGCGGAGTCTGCTCATTGCCTGAAAGGGAGACCACCTGGGAATCTGATGTGTACTGCCTGGAATTCCAGGGATGAAAGATGGGATATAAATGCACAGAATAAATAATATCCACTGCAGTGACCCAAGTTAGGCCCGGGCTCCCCAGAGGTTCTGAGCCATCTGTATCAGAAAAGCACAATCAGTTTTCAGAATTATTCCTGCTGTCCGTCTTCTCCAGTTGTATAGAACTCACGCCCTTTTGTTCCATTTAAAACCTGAGTGTCATAAAGCTCATTTAAAAAAAAAAATCCTAGATTGCTATCTATGCCTGTTATGGCCCATTTCTTTTCAACCTCATGACTAATAGCCGTGTTCCAAGAACAATCTTGTACGCTATGAACCAGTGCATGCCAGAGACACAAAACACAGACCAGCTATAGAACGGGCTAGCGACTTCCTTCCTTTGAGTTGAGCAACAAATGAAGCTTGTGTATAGAAGAGTCTGTTCTTGTCAAGGAAAGGTCAGCCCTGCGGTTGATAATATCTTCTCAGTAATATATCGCACAGATTTAAAGAGGTGCCTCACATACTTGTAAAGCTGCAGTACTGCAGTCCTAAACTCTGCTCACGGCCTGAGTTCGATCCTGGTGGCAGCTGGGTTCAGGTAGCTGGCTCGAGGTTGACTCAGCCTTCCATTCTTCCAAGGTCGGTCAAATGAGTACCCAGCTTGCTGGGTGGGGGGAGTGTAGACGATTGGGGAAGGCAATGGCAAACCACCCTGTAAAAAGTCTGCCGTGAAAACATTGTGATGCAATGTCACCCCAGAGTCGGAAACGACTGGTGCTTGCGCAGGGGACTACCTTGACCTTTTACTTTACATACTTCTGTACTGTGGGAATGGTCTTGTATTTTGTTAATCCATGATGCTGAGTTTTTTGTCTTCTTTCTTTTAGCTGTGCAACACCGCAAGCTACAAAACAAAGTGGAAGAGACAAAATATTCAGGGTGTGTCTTTTTTCATGGGGGGGACGGGGAACAATTAATTGTCTTGAACTCTCATCATCTGTAGAGTGTCATACTCCAGTTGCCGCTAGAAAAGGATTTTAAAGCATAAAGCATGTATTAAGTGGGCTGCTAACTGTGTGAACCACGGACATAATGGTGTGTTTTATTCTACATTTATTTAGAATCCAGATTACCAGTCAGGGAGCTGTAATGGGCATCCTTTCTCTTCTGTTCAGGGCCTTAGCCAGGATTTTAAAAGTCAAGGGGCTTTTGAACAAGTCAGGGGGCACCTTTCCCCATCCACTGCAGGACTTGTCGCTTCTTAGAAGCTTTCTGGGGTAGAAGCAAAAGTTGGGGTTTCTCAATGTGGCCCAACTGAGGCAGTCAACACTAAAACATTGGAATCAAGAAGGGACTGCACCTTCCATGCAAGCAGGGGGGGTTTCCTTCCGCCTCCCTCTCCTCCAACCCAGCACTTTGAAGCCAGCAGCTCCATCTGTCCCCCCTCCACAGCCCATACCATGCAGCTTCCTCTGCATCCCACTCCTCCACCTCCCTCTTCCCCACTTGCTGTTTTTGCTGCTGCAGTGCACTGTGCCTTGCTGAGCTCTCCCAGCTCTGGCTGCCGCTGTTGATGCTTCACTGACTCAGCCATGGCAAAAAGAAAAAGAAGAAAAAGCAGGCTGCACCCTGGGGTTCAGGGGGCCCTGCTGGAAAGTCAGGGGGCAGTGACCTCACAGCCCCCCTGTGGCACAGGCCTGCTTCTGTTTCAGGCATATAATAGGTGGCAAACACAGGTTTGCTTCTACATAATGCACAACATGACCACAAAAAGGTAAAGGTAGTCCCCTGTGCAAGCACCAGCCATTTCCAACTCTGGGGTGACATTGCATCACAACGTTTTCACGGCAGACTTTTTACGGGGTAGTTTGCCATTGCCTTCCCGTCATCTACACTTCCCCCCCAGCAAGCTGGGGACTCATTTTCCCGACCTCGGAAGGATGGAAGGCTGAGTCAACCTGGACCTGGCTACCTGAACCCAGCTTCCGCTGGAATCGAACTCAGGTCATGAGCAGAGAGTTTGGACTGTAGTACTGCAGCTTTACCACTCTGCACCACAGGGCTCATAGCTTGGGTTACATCGCTCTCTTCAAGATGCTCTGCTGCTAAGAGTGATCTTTCTAGACAAACATTCCCAAGAATTCTCTCATTAAAGATCAGGGCTGGATCGGGGGCGGGGGCAGAGGGGGGTGCTTGCCCCGGGCCCCAACAGAGGGGCAGGGGGCGCCAAATTGGGTATGGAGCAATGTTCCCTCTATGCTGTGGAGACTTGTGAGCAAATTTTTTTTGAGCTACTGGCATTAAAGTTGGAAGCTACTGCAGAAATGAGTGCGCTCTGGGGCCATCTTTCCTGAGCTGATACAAAAATGTGTGATCTGGAGGCTAAAGAACTATGAGCTAACTCACACTATCTCAACTTAGAGGAAACACTGGTATGGAGTCCATTGTATTCTATCGAACCATAAGATAGAATGGCCCATAAGGGGGCATCATTTTTTTAATTTTGCGCCCCCCCCTCAGAAAACATGTAGATCTGATCGTTTTGAAGATGGACATTTGATCCATTGACCCTTCTGGAAGATACAGGCATGGGGGCTGAGAGTGACCACAGGTCGCCAGACACAAAATTCTGTCCAAGCCTTCCCGTGTGACCCTGATCCAAAACAAATATCATTTTTAAAAACCCAAATCACTTGGCTGTCTGCTTCTGTGATCGAACAATTTCTCATTGGGTAAGAAGCCAGGTCAGGATGATTAAAGAATAGATTCTATTTAATTTATGATTTTGTGGATGGCAGCGGGATGTACCATCAAGTTGCAGAAAGACCAGGGCTTTTTTTTTTGTAGCAGGAACTCCTTTGCATATTAGGCCACACACCCCTCTTATGTAGCCAGTCCTCCAGGATCTTGCAGGGCAATTCTTACAGGGCCTACTGTAAGCTCCAGGAGGACTGGCTACATCAGGGGGGGGTGGCCTAATATGCAAAGGAGTTCCTGCTACAAAAAAAGCCCCAATTACGGCAACTCCATGGGGTTTTCAAGGCAAGAGCCTAACATAAATGGAATGGCCATTACCTGCCGCTGTGTCGCAACCCTGGGATTCCTTGAGAGACGCCCATCCAAGAATTAATCAGGGCTGGCTCTGCTTAGCTTCCAAGATCTCAGGAAATTGGGTTACCTGAGTCATCCAGATCAAGGCAACTTATATTTGCATATAGGAAAAGGCTATGGGGCAAATATATTGCATGTCAACATGGGGATTCTATTTAATCATCACAGCTCACAGCCAGTCATGGACCTGTCTACCACCATGAAACTGTCTAACGCAGAGGTGGCCAAACTGACTTGGGAGCCACATGTAGCTCTTTCATACATACTGTATGGCTCTCAAAATCCCTACCCCACCCTGTAGGCCAGCTTGGAGAAAGCATTTGCCTCTTTAAATCACTTCTCCAAACCAAGCCAGCTAGCTGCTTGGAGAATGCATTTAAAGTTAAATTTGCTTTATTTCCACCTCTCCCTCCCCTATTTGCTTTCCTTCCTTCCTTCCTTGCTGTCTTGTGGCTCTCAAACATCTGACATTCATGTCTTGCGGCTCTCAAACATCTGATGTTTATTCTATGTGGCTCTTACGTTAAGCAGGTTTGGCCACCCACGGTCTAACCCCTTTTAAATCACAGCCCCTTGCTGGTGGAACCAGCTACCGGAAGAGGTGAGGGCCCTGTGGGACCTTGGGCAGTTCTGCAGGGCCTGTAAGACAGTCCTCTTCCGGTTGGCATACAACTGATAGGTACTTGAAAATTTTGAATAGAAGGCTGTAGTATGGTACTTTGGTAAATGGCTTTGCTTTACTGTTTTACTGTTTTTACTGGTTTATTGTTTAAATGTTGTAGATTGATGTATTTTAAAACTTAATCCTATGTTAGAACTTTTGTGTTGTGAGCCGCCCTGAGCCGCTTTGGTGGGAAGGGCGGGATATAAATTGAATAAAATGAAATGAAATAAAGTTTTCAAAACCAGTGGATGTCACCTCTCACAGCAGTTCATTCAATAAATGAATACTGTGGCATGTGATGCAATACTTCCTTTTGGCTATCCTAAACCTACTGCCAGTCAAGTTCACTGCAGGTGAACTCTGGCAGTAAGCCAAAAGGGGAAAAAAAACTTGCTCTTCATTTTCTTCACATCATTTGTTATTTTATAAGCTTCTGCATTTATCCCATCTTTAGCTTAAATATCCCCACGAGCCTTCATAATAGTGTAAAAGAAGCAATAGTGTTGAATTCATTTGCATATTAGGCCACACCCCCTGACATCACTGTTGTTTCACACAGGGCTTTTTGTAGAAAAAGACCAGCATGGAATCATTTGCATATTAGGCCACACCCCCTGACATCACCGTTGTTTCACACAGGGCTTTTTTGTAGAAGAAGACCAGCATGGAATCATTTACATATTGGGCCACACCCCCTGACGTCACCATTGATCCACACAGGGCTTTTTTGTATATAAGGACTAGCATGGAATCATTTGCATATTAGGCCACACCCCCTGACATCACCGTTGTTTCACACAGGGCTTTTTTGTAGAAAAAGACCAGCATGGAATCATTTACATATTAGGCCACACCCCCTGACATCACAATTGATCCACACAGGGCTTTTTTGTAGAAAAAGACCAGCATGGAATCATTTGCATATTAGGCCACACCCCCTGACATCACCGTTGTTTCACACAGGGCTTTTTTGTATATAAAGACCAGCACGGAATCATTTGCATATTAGGCCACACCCCCTGACATCACCGTTGTTTCACACAGGGCTTTTTTGTAGAAAAAGAGCAGCATGGAATCATTTGCATATTAGGCCACACCCCCTGATGCCAAGCCAGCTGGAACTGCATTCATGCTCAAAAAACGCCCTGTCTGGTATAATACAGAATGCAGGAAAGTGGGGGAGGGGATTGTGTAGGGTTTATTGAAAGAGCTGTCTGCATCCCAACCCCCTGCTATAATGAGTAAATTCACCACTCTCACACACACACACACACACACACACCGAGGAAAAGAAGCATTCCTTTTAAAACAGACGCATGGAAATGAAGGGTCTCTTTGCCTGTTCCAAAGCAACACATTAACCACTAAATCACAAGGATGTATTGAGATGGCTAGTCTCCTCCATACCCAGTCTTTATAGGCTACAGCCTCAACTAAAGAGAAGTCAGAAGTTTATATATTTGAGGTGTCAAATGAAAATAACTCATGTTTACCATTCAGAATTTTCTTTAAAGCCAGCCAGATCATTTTTGATGTGAGTGACTACGAAAGAATCACAAAGAAACAAAATATACCTGCCTGTGCAAATGAAATCAGACAGACTAACAAGAGAACCTGTCTTGACTGACTACCCACACCTGAGAGAATCAGAGGTGTTTTGGGTGTGGCTATTTTATATAGGCCTGATTATGTGCAACACACATGACCATACAAAAACGTGCCAATTTGTCACTTCTGATTATGAGAGGCGAGCACTTCTCTGAGTTTAGAAGGAATTTGCTGTAGAAATATATGCATCAAACAAGGCTGGCGCGTGGAAGTAGGCGAGGTAGGCAGCCACCTAGGGTACCACCTTGTCGCGGGGGCGGGCACCCCTCCCCGCTTGTGCCAACCCTTCTCCATCCCCACTCATGCTGCTTCCCTCCAGCTCCTGCTCTGAAGCAGG